>NW_027491505.1:0-22985 GCF_021521415.1 Bidens hawaiensis
GTATCAACTCACAAATATAATATGCAAGATGATTCTTTAATACATGCTGTTTGGTTGCATAGTGAATTTGGCAACAAAACTAGTGGTTAACTGTAGGATGGAGCCATGTTATTTACTTATTTACTGCCATAGTTTGTAGTATGACTTAGATGCGGGTCAATGCTTGGTCAACATGGTCAATCAACATAGTCAAACCATTTTCCATTTGCGCTATTTAAAACATCAATTTTGTGTGTTTCAGTAGCAGTAAAAAGATCAATAGGAACCTGATCACCTTTTATAGTCCCATGATTGTTCGATTGTCCTAAACAAAATTTAACCGACCGTATTTGTTTAAGCAATGTGGAATCTCTATTTCGATAACATTGGGTAAGATTCATAATCTCAATGATGAACGTTCATACCTTACGTGGTAAATGTAAGGTGAAAGTATAATAGCATGGACATGGATTTCACAATCTTTTCGTTAGAACATACGATAAACCTTATTTTAAGCCTTGATAAATACTCAAGTAGTATGTATTCAGCGTTGTGTTTATATATTTTCATTGCCTGTTCCGCTCCGCTCCAGGAATGTTGGCTTCCTAAAATTCAATCAAACAACAAAATTATATTGATATAAAGCAAACTAATCACTAACGACACTTTAATTAACCTTGTTTAAGTGCAGACATTAATCAAGCTATTTTTACAACCAAAAGTGAAATTATCCGTCTTGTATACTTTCACAACAAAATTTCATATTAGTACTTGTGGTCCAAAATTCAATATTTTATGATATATTAGTCTAATTTATATACACAACTTTAAAATGAACAATGTGGATATGTCACCGTCGATTATTTAATATTCCAAATAGACTACCTCGAAAAGTTAACATGTTACAAATCACAGATATATGTTATGTACTATTTATCAAATAATCAACCTTCATTACTTTTTAATTTCGTATAATTCATATACACTAATAGTAGTATGTTAAAAAAAAAAAAGCAGCGAAACAGTTCACTACCCAAATAATATGTTATCTTCAATTAAAGTGGGAAAGAAATGTAAAGATGGCCGGTCCTCTTTCTTTGTTTCACGTCACATGAACCCTGAATAATTTGCAACCCATGAAAAACTACATACTAGAAATGATGTAAAACATGACCTTTAGATTTGTTAAAGCATATCTTAGCCATTATTACTATGGATTATGATGAGCTTCTAGGATAAAGATTATATGGTTATAGGATGGTATACGAAAGCTATTTGGTAAATAAAAGAGCACACTGACAAAAGGTGTAAAGTAAGAACGTATTAATACATATCGCATGGTTACATACACCCATCTTGTATTTATACTAATCCTGCCACATCTACACCCATAATTTGATTGTTGTCGGGTGCAGGAACCTCTACCTGTCACTATCTTGGAATATCCTAGTATAATTTCATGGGTCCCTTCCAATTGTGACCGTTATGCATATATGTTATTTCATCATTATCTATTTAGATGCGACTTATTGGATTGTAGATTGGGGTGTTACTCTATTATCTAATTAATATAATTGAGAAGTTTGGTGTCACAAAAGTTTTTTTTAATATTTTATTAGTTTAGTTTTATTTTTAAGTAAATCATCTTGACATTTAATCAATTGTGATAACTTGACATGTTAGTTGTTGATAAGTTTGTTAGAGCTTATAAAAAGAAACTAGAAAAAGGAGTGTTCCAAGTAGGGATGACAACGGGTCGGGTTTGGGACGGGTCCATGTATTCCCAGACCCGGACCCGATTATCAAACCCCGTCCCAGACCCGGCCCAAACCCGTCGGTATTTATCGGGTAAATACCCATCGGGTATCGGACATACCCGTTAATTTACTAAAAATACCCGTCAAGTATACCCGCCCAAAACCCATCGGGTTTTGACAATATATAAATAATCAATTACAAAAATGATATACCATAAACTCGACTAAAAAAGAAACAAGTAGTTCTTCAAGTTTCATGATACGTTCAATTCAGAAAAAAAAAAGTCGTGAGAGTGATATAATACAACATATGTATAACATACTTTTAATATTTTGAATGTCACCACAAAGACACAAACTCAACACAATTGGTTAAACACAAATACCATTCTTTTATTGTTAATATATATATATATATATGGTAGTAATCATTTGAGAACTCTTCATTTGTTTGAGAACTTTAAGAACTAATCTACTCCATTCAATTTCTAATCAAGGGTTAAAACTTATAGTGGCATGATTGTAATTTCATATAATATTAAGAACATTTGTTAAATAGAGAAAGGGTATATTTGTTATTTCTCTCATACCCTCTTCCTTAAATTCCGAACATTGCTTCTTCACACCCCTCTATCAAGTTTATAACTGATTTAACCTAAAAACAATGGACCCAACCTTAGTTTATTCTACTGTGAATTACAGTCGTCAAACCACAATCACCACTCAACTCCCTTTCCAGAAAAAAAAAAAAAAAAAAAAAAGTAAATATTTTTTATGTGATTTATATTCCCTGATGGCGTGAACTGTTGATAACAGTTTCTTCCTTTCATTATTGTTATCCATCATTAATTATAGATATTTTCAAATAGTGACAAATTAATTGTTTTGGGAAGATGATTTTTTATAATCTTATCCACAAATGCTCATGCATATTACTTCCCGAAAGCAGATTTGAAGAATTTTAATACTGCATGTGTTGCTGAAGTTTTATTGAGTTTGATGATTTGAATTTGAAAAGGTACATATTTATTTGTTTTTATTATATTTACTAGCTTATATTCCCGTGTAGCACACGGGTTGAAAAATAATTTTTCAAAGCACATATATTAATAAATATAATCTATGAAATACTAAAAATCAAATAAATATGTGACAAATGTAATTTAAATTTGACATAAAAAATATGAAAAGATTTAAAAAATTCATTCAATACCTAAAAGCATTAGCCAATTATAACTTACAGTGAAAGGTCTATACAAAAAGTTAAATATTTGTAGCAATTATCTTTTCTTTCGGTTTTGGAAAGCAAAATTTATTTATTCAAAACATACAAATCTCCTCACATGTTTATAGAAGCAATAGTAAACCAACATGGATAACTCACAAAAATCATTGAGATCTCGTAGATGATTTCGAAAGTACAAACGATCACACTTTGAGAAACTTTTACCCAATTCGCCACATGTAAAGGGACAAACATTACCCAAATTAACCCATTCATATATCACTAAAAACATGTTTAAAAATTCAAAGTTGATTTGAAAATAATGCCACCACATCTAAATCTTAAAGCAAAAGTATATGCATAATATATAAAAGACATTTAATTATAAACTATCAATTTTATAACTTACATCTGCAACTTTTACTATAGACAAATCAAGTAAAGATGCACATGGTCCACAATAGACAAATGCTTGAAGCCTTCATTAGCATGTTCGCAAAGCGGGTTTAAATTATTCGCATTTCAACATAAAGACACAAACAAAATAACCTGTTTGGCCCGTACATGATGCCACTTACAAAAGAAACAACTTAATCACTATCATTGATGCATACACTTTTATGCAACCAAACGTATTAAAATAACCAAAAACATACCTAAGAAAACAATGGTAGAATAGTAATACCATCATGACCACCAATAACATGCACCTTAAATCTGCAACATATGAATTACCACATCAAATGACCGAATTCAAAAGATTATTCTATAAAACAATCATCCGGTGCCTAATAATATAAAAACGACAACCATTAGTAGGGATGGCAATGGGTGAGGACTGGGACAGGTTTATACATTCTCAACCCCATACCCGATAAAACCGGGCGACAATCTCAATACGGCTCATATTTAAACTTAATAAATAAATTCAAAATAATACTAACCACTAAGCATATTAATTCAAACTAATAATCATTCCTAACTCTAAACATCAAAAACTTGATAGTTGTACATTTAGTTTATAGTTTTTATTATAAAACGGGTCAAATAGTACCAAATCATATTAGCTGCACCAGATTATAAAGAAAAAAGAAAAGAAAAATATATAGAAGTGCAAAAAATTTCATGACCATTTTCTTATCTGTAACTCTGTATTGTCATTCAATTTCAACTTCACTATAAAGTTCGGCAAATTTAATAAAACATATAAATATTCTTTTAATTTGTTTAATTCTAAGATCTTGATTTCAACAAATAAAAGTAAGCAATTCTGAAGAGGTAGGTCCCAGCAGAGCCCAGTTGGACCCGCAAGACTCACCTTGAACAGGGACGTCTGCGCGATGACCAACTGCTCCAGCAGGACCCACCATGCTCAAAGAACCTTACGCGCAGTACGCCAGCTGTACCCGCAGGGAAAGCCTCCCAATGGTGAAGTACCCCGCCTGTTCCCGCAGCTGCGGATACAAGCCATCAGGGAAGGCTACCCGCACTAACAGCAAGGCTACACGCACAAGGCATTCGTTACTTCAGTTGTCACATGAAGGAATGAGCAAGGCGGGAACACTCCCGCCTAAATGAGCTAGTCCGTATGCTTCTGGAAGGTCTTTCGTACTATACCTACTAAGGTATGGGCGGAACAGACAGTTTGACCAGAGCAGCCCATGAACTAATCACAGGGTGACAGCTCACCGACAACAATACGAGGAGGAGCACCCTCTAGTACTGTTTGTCACTATTAGCCGCTGCCTACTCACCAACCCTTATGATAGGACGTGCGCAGCCTACAGTTGGTGGAACAGTATACAGCCGACCCTATTACTGTTGGCCGTAACCTATCCACCAACCAGCATGGCCTGTGCATAGTCCACTGTTGGTAGAACAGGAATACTATTCAGCCGGCTATACCTGCTTGGAAACCTACATTCGGCTATAAATACTCCAACACCTTGGAATGGTAAGGACATCATCTGATATCTCAATCTTATCTAGCAATCTCTTAATATACTCTTATATTCAGAGCAATCTAGTCTGATTCTCACGCCGGAGGGTGGTCACAAGGAGGAACCCCCCCCCCTTCTCAGTGACGAGCTTACGGTGTCTGTTTTGCAGGTCTCCTGAAGAACAACCTTCTCAGCTAGATCTCATCCGTGGGAAACATTACTTAACCCCCAGATTATCTATAATCTGTCCAGGGTTCACTTAGTGTTTCTTCAAATTCATATAATTATTCAAAGTGAATGCATAATGATAATGATAATTATAATTATATACTCTATATATGATTGTGCAACTATTTCGTTTTAAAAAAACAAACTTCAATTTAATATATCATATATGATTTGGCAACTACTTTGTCACAAAGTATCAAACATTTTCATCTATTATGACCTATAAGACTCCACACATAAGATAAAAACACTTCAAAAACACATAAAAATTACATGAACAAAAACAACTATGTCAAATCTGCATGCACTTTTTTTTTTACAAAAACCACCTATATAATATGAAAGAAAGCACTGAATTTACAATTTAAATTCAGGAAGGGTCTGCCTACAAAATTCTTTATCCCTAGACCAACAAAATTTATCTCTTGCAAAACATACTAAAAGTAAGATTTCTTAAAAGGAGTAACATTTACTTACAAATGGAGTTTCTTTAACTCGATCAAGCTGTGGTTGAATAGCAACGAAGGCTTAGCAACATGAATTTCAACTGCAGACAATACAAAAAAACTAAAATAAATAAAAGAAACCTAAACAAAAATATCTAATGAACACAAACCGAAACATACCAGGAAACGATTACTTGTAACCACCAATCTACCATGACCTCCTTGCGAGTTGTAGTTGAACCAAAATACCAAGAAGCGGGGCGTTGTTATAAGTAGCACACTTGGTTTGTTCATAATCATCTATATGGTCAGCAAGTTTGTCATAATCATCAGGCCCAATAACAATATCACTAATAACAACATCACTGGTCAAATATATTTCAAAGAATTCATTTAATTTTTTTCTTTCATATAAAGCATTTGAAACCCATACGAAACATTAATTAAGATAGATTACAATACCCCCGAAGATGAAAGATTTACTGAACTTAGCAGTAAAATAGCAAAATGGTGCATAATTTATGTAAATAGTAAGATTTGATGAATTTTTTTATTGAAAGCAAAATAACAAGTGTTTCATTTAATTAATAAACAAAAAAACATGAACAATAAATAATTTTGTTTATTAACTTTATTTATAAAATTCTAGGCTCAGCTCTTTAGCATTGACCAGTCTCGGTTCGCTTGACTTATGAAACTTTTGAAGACAAGCAGCAAAATAATTTAGGGACATAGGAGTTGGATGAAAACCATCACAGTTTAATTAAACAAATAAAATCCACTTAGATTGTGGATTTACGGGGCTGCTACTATAAACTGTTAAAGCTAAAAAATAGACCTGGTCCATATTTATATTAATTGAACCAAATATAAAATATAGATAACTAAATATCTGTATTATAAAATATATAACAAAAACTTGAATATATTGCCAAATCTTACGGTTCTATCCAATTTTATACGAACGGTTTCAGGTATAAATCGTGAAACAAACCGTTTGTTATGGTTTGAAAATTTTTAAATTAACCGACTGAAAGTTAAAAAAAACAACCGCGAAACCGAACCGAAGACCGGTTTGTGTGGTTTCACGGTTTGAAACGGAACCGTCAACACCCCTACTTATGATTATCATGAATAAAATGCACAATAAATAACAAAGCTAAATAAAAAAACCGAGCCGTTAAACCTAGGTTTTCAAACCCTTAACCAAACAATATAAACCTCGCAGGTTGACCCGAACATTATCTGTTTCACCCAATAAAAAAATAAAATTCAGAATGAATAAAAGTTCCAACAAATTTAACATATATGCCTTGACCATATAATAAAAACCTTTCTTTCACTCGTTCATGAAACAAAATGTTGACTTGTTAGCGGATTAATTTAACCAAATAATAAAAACCTATTTTTTTTACCCGTTAACCAAACAAAAAATTGATCATATTGCCGGGTTATCTTCGTTTCTTTAATAATTAAACCAAAATAAATAACCAACAGAAGTCGAAAAAAATGGGCCAGCCTTATATTTCAAAATAATCACATAAATTGATCCTAGATGTGTGTGTGTGTTTGTGTGTATATATTATACGCATAAAACTTTAATATAATCACAAAATAATAATTTCAAAAACTACCGTGTAAAGAAAATACATGAAATCAATATTATAACGCTCATCAAAATATGATACCAATATTTTTAATAACATCAAATCAAATAGAGTGTCAACAACTCCACAAAGTAAACCTCTAAATGATATCATTCGACAAAATAAATCTCAATCGAGAACAAACAAAAACAAAACCTCAATTCTTTAACGCATTTAACAAACCTAAGACGAAGCAAAACTTCACCTTGCAATCCACATCTTGCCAAAGATTAAATTTTTTTCATATTGTAAACTCAAAGTGGATCTCACCTTGAAGTAATAAAGAAATGTGGTCACTTGCCTCATGAGGAAAATCCGCACGAGTTTGTGACAATTGTTGATAATTTTTTGACGCGTGTCTTTGGGAGAATCGAATCACAGCCATTGCAAGCGGCAACATAAAGATTTATCAGGATATTCATAAATATATTCAAGTACAGCGATAATGTTGGTATATACTTGTTACTTGTTAGGAACACAGGATCAGTTAATGTATGATATCATATCATTTCTTGACTTTATTATTATATTTATCATTTATGTAACAGTTTCAGAAATATACATGTTGCCCGTTTGCCTTGTATTTCGATGTAAACTAATAAAGGAGGCATAAGACACTAAATGTCAACATTTAAAATGTTTAAAAATTGAAAAACGATTAGTGGCCAATTCCCATAGACTTTTACCCCTATAAACTTCAAAGGTTGAATTAGATTGATCAAGCAAAAAGAACTTAACAAAATTCACTCATTCAACTTAAGAGAGCTTAAACTCGTCTTGTTAATAACGGTACAAAGCTTGAACTTGGTCCAAACTCGACATGTTTGTTATATATTGATTATTGAGTTGTTATTTAATTATCACACACACATACACTATTATTCAGTTTTTTCTCTTGAATTTCAAGTTATTTGGTAAAATCCCTCTTTTTGCAAAAGCTTTCCGCCACATTGAAATGGTGGGACGAAGACAAACCTTTCCTCCCCGTTGATACCCCCGACTTTGGAAAAGCCATTTTGTCATGTAAATCGTGATTAAGGATTCAAGGCACAAAACACATGGATACTTATAATAATTATGAATTATGATATACACTGCCAATAAACATAAAGTAGTTTGAGAACTATAAAAGTAACAGATAAAATGCATAAACAACAAAAGTCATAGTACACTTTCTATACTAAAACCGATTCAACGCCCATGTGACACGTCTAGCCATGGATGATGCTCCAAACTTCATTTTATTCTCGAGCTCGGGGTTTGAAGCTTGGATTTTTTGGAAATGATGACTTTCTTGTGTTTTAGGCCACCTACGCTGGCTTCCGAGTTTGGTTTGGGCGCCCCCCCCCCCCAGAAAACCTTAGCGTCGATTGCCACTTGACAGTCGTTGTACCACCACAAGAGCAGAACTCTCCGGCATAACACACGGTTGGATGAAACCCGAGTGAGCTCGAGATTCGTACTGACAATTTCACAACGCCTAGCCCAAATCCATCAAAATTGATGCAAGGTGGGATAAAATAAATGAGTTTTATCTATTGTAGGAAGTATTAATATTTTAAAAGTTAGTAATTAATCATGTCAGCTTTATAAAATGATAATTAAGTTTCAAAAGTGTTTCAATTAAACCAACTAAGTTTAAAAATTATTCAAATTAAGTCACACAACTTTTATATTTTATTAAATTAAAGGTTTTAACATATTTCTTTAGTATATATTTTTTTCACATAGGAAATCTTTTTACCTTCTTTTATGTTGACGTTGAGTGGTGACGTGAATTTTATTTTTAAATTTTAATATAATTAACGTTTTTTTATTTTCAAATTTAACTACATATACTGCGAATCTGATCCCTCACATCTTATTCATCCTCCGTTGCTTTTTTATGAAAAAACAAACGGTGAGACTTGATTTAAATATTTAGTGACCCGATTTACATAAAATTTACATGAATGATTTAATTAAAACACTTTTTTAAACTTAGTTCATATTTTATGATATTTTCCAAATTACCATTGCATGAGAATGTAAATTTGAAAATTTTGAAATTGAAATGAAAGCGGACGCCAAATACTTTATAAATTCGAACACAATATCTTCTTACATACAGTATTTATTCATTTTACGTCTCTCTTCCATTCCATTATATTATTATTACTCTCTCTCTAACCCCAATTATAGAGAGAGAAACATAATAACCTTTAGATACACACATACATACATATACATACATCCCATATCACCAGATTCAACTCTCAATTTCAAAACCCCCATCATCAATTCCACGTACACCTCAAAAACCCCTAATTTTTTCAGATTTAGGGTTTCGTTTCCAAGTTTAGGGTTTCGTTTGTTGAATTTGGTCAATTTGGTGAATTTGTGGTGTAAAGTTGTAATTAAGTATTGGATATGCTGGTAACGTGTGTGTGTTAGTAAACCTAGGGTTTGGATATTGTATTGTTGTTGAGTGGTGATGGATGGACGGAGGATAACGGCGAGTCCGAGGGTGTCTAGTGGGCGGAGAGTGGTGGCGAAGAAGCGGCCACGTGGCGGAGGTGGTGATGGGTTTTTGAATAGTGTAAAGAAGCTTCAACGGCGAGAGATTTGTTCGAAGCGAGACCGGTCGTTTAGTATGTGTGATGCTCAAGAGAGGTTTAGAAACATTAGGTTACAGGTTAGTGGTTATATTTTTAGTTAGTATTTGATTATTATTAATTTGCCTTTTAGACAGTTGTAGTGTAATTGTATTAAAGTTATATTTAGGTTGATGTTTGTATGTATGATAGAAATCACTTAAATTTATTTAGGTTTAGTGGATTTGGTTATATAAAGGATTTATTTATTTATAATTATATTATAGTTATTATTTTGTTGATGCTTGTGTGTATGATGAAAATGAGTTACTGTGTTTAGTTTAATTATGTGTTAAGTGTTGATAGCCATTGAGAAAATTTTATACTTATTTGCTGTAATTGAGGATTACATTTTTTACTATGTAACTTATATTTGCTGACGTGCCATCAGGAAGAGTATGATAAAGGCATGAAGCGGTTTGTTCTTTTTGGATTGTATCATAGTTATATTTAGGTTGATGTTTATATATATGATAGTTATAAAAATTACTTCACTTTGTTTAATTTAGGTAACATGTATTTTAAACCTTTTAACTTATATTAGCTGACGTGTCATTAGGAAGAGCATGAGAAAGCCATGAAGGGGTTCATTCTTTTTGAATTTTATTGTAGTTTATATTTAGGTTGATGCTTGTATGTATGATATAAATCACTATACTCTTTTTAATTTGCCTATAGACAGTTGTAGTGTATATATATTAAAGTTATAACAGTATTTAGGTTGATGTTTGCTTATAGACAGTTTTAATTTGTCAAAAGTTGTCCCAAAATTGGAGATTTGTCGCCCCACTACACTCAACCTCATAGTTATATTTAGGTTAATGTTTGTATATGCATGATAAAATTACTATACTTTTTAATTTAGTTAACTTGTATGCAATTGATGGTGTTTATTTTGAGAAAGATTTATACTTCTTGGTTATGTTTTATATCCTTGGTTTTGAGTTGGTTTAATGTTAAAGTTTTCTTGAGGTATACTGAAGAGGTAGGTCCCAGCAGAGACCAGTTGGTCCCGCAAGACTCACCTTCAACAGGGTTGTCTGCGCAAAGGCCATCTGCTCCCGCAGGACCCACCATGCTCATAGAATCTTACGCGCAGTACGCAAGCTGTACACGCAGGGAAAGCCTCCCAATGGTGAAGTACCCCGCCTGTTCCCGCAGTTGCGGATACAAGCCATCAGGGAAGGCTACCCGCAGACAGCAGGGCTACACGTACAAGACTAGCTACTTCAGCAGTCACATGAAGGCATGAGCAAGGCGGGAACAATCCCGCCCAAATGAGCCAGTCTGATTCTGAAAGATCTTTTGTACCATACCTACCAAGGTATGGATAGGACAGACGATCTGACCAGAACAGCCCATGAGCCAATCACAGGGTGACAGCTCACCGACAACAGTGCGAGGAGGAGCACCCTCTAGTACTGTTTTGTCACTATTAGCCGCTGCCTACTCACCAACCCTCACTGTGGAGCAGGCGCAGCCTACAGTTGGTGGAATAGTATTACTGTTGGCCGTAACCTATTCACCAACCAGCATGGCCTGCGTACAATCCACAGTCAGTGGGACGTGCATGGTCTACAGTTGGTGGAATAGTGCAGCCGACTTTATTACTGTTGGCTGTAACCTACCCACCAACCAGTATGGCCTGTGCGTAATCCACTGTTGGTTGAACAGGAATACTATTCAGCCGGCTGTACCTTCTAGAAAACCTACCTTCGGCTATAAATACTCCAATATCTTGGAATGGTAAGATCATCTACTATCTCGTATAACTTACTTGATAATTGCTCTAATAGTATTCATATACTTTTATATTCAAAGAGCAATATAGACTGATTCTCACGCCGGAGGGTGGTCACAAGGAGGAACCCCCCCCTTCTCAGTGACGAGCTTACGGTGTCTGTTTTGCAGGTTCCCTAAAGTACAACTTACTCTGCTGGACCTAACCTTCGTGGGAAACATTATCTAGCCCCCAGATTATCCATAATCTGCCCGGGGTCACTTAGTGTTTCTTCATTGGCGCCATCCGTGCATAAAGCTAGAACTACATCTTTCTCCAGTTTTTCAAAACTTCCAAGATGACTAGAGAAATTCCGGTAACCACAACCCCAGCCACTGGGGTTAACACCGGCAACACAATGTTTACAAACACTACCCCAGCCACCCAAGCTGGGGCAAGTGAAATACATTTTACGAACACTACCCCAGTCACTCATGTAGGGGCAAGTGGAGTAAATATTCCACTGGGATTCACGTCAAAGAGAATTTCAGGCTGAGTTGGACGAACGCTTGCGTTCAGTCCAACAAGCTGAGGAATTCGGTAGTACTCGCCAGCACCTCAACATGAGTAGTGAGTACGAGTACTCAGACGGCGAGGGGGAAGACTCCGACACCGACGCGAACCCTCGCCATAGGGCGAAAGGGAAGCGTAAGGAAACGGATCCCCAGCCAAAAAGGAACTTTGGGGAAGCATTCCAACCAGTCACGGAAAAAAGCTCTCGCGACTTCTCCAAGGCCTTTAGACCTACTGCTACAAACGCAGGAAGGTCAAAATTTGCAAGGGACATTGCAGAAGCAATCGCCCCGAGGAGTGCCAAACAAATGTCCAACGTTGGCACATACGATGGTCTATCCGACCCAGATGACCATCTGAACAGGTTCATTGCGGGGGCAACCGTCAGTAACTGGACGGAACCCACGTGGTGCTACATGTTCCAGATGACTCTGGTAGGAGCAGCCAGAGCATGGTTCGACCGTTTACCGGTCCACCACATTTATGACTGGGCAGACTTCCAGAACAAGTTCAGTCAACAGTTTAGTCAACAGAGGAAACACACTGAGGAGCAGTGGACGATCCTCAACTGTGTCAGAGAAGAGGATGAATCCTTACTAGACTTCATCACCCGCTTCAACTCCAAGAAGGTGAGTCTGGGCAACATCAGTGAAGACCTCGTTCGCGCCGCTTTCATTCAGGGCGCTGAATACCCAGAACTCATCCGCACTCTGACGGGTAAAGACGGTATGCCATCCACGTGGGATGCCATAATGACGGCAGCCAAGCGCTTTGCCGAAACAGAGAAACAGCTGGGAAGAGATCTCCCCCACAATACAAACCTCTACACGCAGAGGACAAGGGAGAATAATGTAAGAACCGCCCGGCTAAACAAAAAGAGGCGGCAAGGTATTTGGCAGTCAAGGATAAACTTTGACGCCCCCTCAAGCTCTCGCCCTCTGGTTGGCGGAAGGGACAAAACGCACCCTTTGAACCGAAAAAACCGCTGGACGCCACTCACCAAGAGCGTCACGGAGATATTTGCCACGGAAAAACTGCCATGGCCAAAAGCTCCAGTGATCCGACAGAAACCCAATGCGGATCAAAGCAAGTCTTGTGACTTCCATGGGACAAAGGGCCATAGCACTGAGGAGTGCACATCCTTGAGGGACATCGTCGAGACATTCGTCAAGGATGGGAGGCTCGCACACCTCGTGGCATCTATCAAGAAGGGAGGAAGGAACGACAACAGGTACAGGGGTAACGGACGGAAGCCCGTCGACATTAGCATCAACATGGTCCATGGTAAGGTCAGAGGAAGAAAGAGACCAATGACCGAACCATGCGCATGGAAGGAAGCAGAAGTGCGCTTCCCGCGAGTGCCGGGAGGCCCAAACAAAGAAGGCCCCATTGTCATTAAAAGCCAGCTGGGGCACTACATCACCTCCCGCACCCTCGTTGACAATGGCGCATCGTCGACAGTGATGTACAGGCAGTTCTTCGACAAGCTCGATGATGAAGACAAGGAACGCCTGGAGACGGTCTACGCTTCAATGGAAGGGTTTGACGGCAGCATGAACACTCCCTTGGGCATCCTATCTTTCCCCGTCACTCTCACTGATGGAAATTATTCACGCACGGAGGATGTGGATTTTGTTGTGATGAAAAAACCACATCATACGTATGACATCCTATTCGGGAGAGACGGGATGGCAAGATTCAACGCTGTGGTATCCTCAGTCCACGGCATGATGGGATGGCCAACAACTGAAGGCGTAGCGATGATCACGGGCATTCCCCAGGTATGCATCGCATCTGTCTCCTCTAAACCCAAACCGAAGATGGCCAAACAAACCATCACTGAGCCTGAACAGTGGGCATTCAATGGGAAATATCCCGATCAGGCCGTTACCATTGGCCCGACAATTGTTGATCCAACACGCACCTTACTCAAGCGCTTACTGCAGCGAAACGCAGACATCTTCGCGTGGACACCAGCCGACATGACTGGTGTACCCCGGGGAAAGGCAGAGCATAAGCTCAAATGCGATCCGGCCGTAACGCCGATCGTACAAAAGCGCAGAGTAATGGGGCCCGAGCAAACCAACGCGTGCAGAACCCAAGTCAAGGAACTCCTTGATGCGGGCATCGTGCGCGTTAGCAAATATCAAACATGGGTTGCAAATCCCGTAATGGTACCGAAGAATAACAAACAATGGCGCATGTGCATAGATTTCAAAGATTTGAATAAAGCATGCCCCAAAGATTGTTATCCGTTGCCAGAAATTGATCTCAAGGTGGATTCGGTGGCACCATTTCGCCTTAAATGCTTCTTGGATGCGTATAAGGGGTACCATCAAATCCACATGGCTGTGGATGACCAGGACAAAACCGCCTTTCGGACGCCCGATGGCACATTTTGTTATAAAATGATGCCGTTCGGACTTAAGAACGCGGGGTCCAAGTACCAACGACTAATGGACAAAGAGTTTCACGCCCAAATTGGGAGAAACTTGGAAGTCTATATGGATGATTTGGTCATCAAAAGCCCCGAGCCAGAGACGATGTTGAAAGACATTGAGGAAACTTTCAACACGCTCAGAAAGATAAACATGAAGCTCAACCCGAGCAAGTGTTCATTTGGGGTGGAAGAAGGGAAGTTCTTAGGGGTCATTATTACTAAAGATGGCTTCAGAGCGAACCCTGAAAAGGTCGAAGCCATTGTCAAAATGGAATCACCTACCACCATAAAACAGGCTCAAACACTTAATGGACGACTAGTCGCGCTTAACCGCTTTTTGGCAAACCATGCGGATAGGTCGTTCCCTTTTGTGTCAACACTAAGAAATTGTTTAAAGAAAACGCACTTCCGCTGGACACCAGAAGCGGAAGCAGCTTTCCAGGAGATTCGATCACGCCTGATCGAACTCCCAACACTCACAGCACCACAAGCGGGAGAGGAGTTAATCCTATACCTCTCCGCAACAGATAGAGCAACCGGGGCAGTCCTGCTTGTAGAACGAAAAGGCATCCAGATGCCAATCTATTATGTTAGCCGCGTGCTGGCAGACGCGGAAACCCGGTACTCTACCCTGGAAAAACTGGTCTTGGCACTTATACACGCTTCACGCAGGTTGAGACGATATTTCCAGGGTCACCCAATCACTATTCTCACCAACTTCAAACTCTCAAATGTTCTAGGCAAACCCGAGTTATCGGGACGCCTAGCCAAATGGGCAATTGAATTGGGAGAATATGCGATTCAATACAAGCCGAGACCAGCCATTAAAGGCCAGGTCCTGGCTGATTTTATTGCCGAAGTCCCCGCTGCGCGGGAGAAAGAGTGCCAGGAGGAGGTTCAACCCTCCCCAGCACACGAAATCGATGAGGTCTGGCGACTCTATACTGATGGAGCAGCTAGTAACGAGGGTTCAGGCGCAGGGTTAAAATTAACAAACCCAGCAGGCCAGGAATATACTTATGCTATTCGGCTGGATTTCCCAAGTACGAATAACGAAGCTGAATATGAAGCATTCCTGGCCGGATTGAGGATTGCGCGTAAAATGGGTGTAAAAAATTTGGAAGCCCATGTAGATTCCATGCTAGTGGCAAACCAAATAAACGGGACATACACGGCTGTAAATGACACAATGGCCCTGTACCTTGCCCAGGCCAAAGCCATCATGCGCGATTTTAATGATTGTAAAGTGATACATGTCAAGCGCAGCGAAAACAAATCTGCGGATGCGTTAAGCAAGCTTGCATCACTGGCCTTCACCCACTTGGGTAAGGACATCCGCGTGGAACTCCTCGAAACACCATCAGTCCCGCACAAGGAAATTTGTGTCATCCAAACCGGTACAGAAACATGGATGACCCCAATAATAAAATACCTTGAAGCAGGAACGTTACCAGAGTCGAAGTCACAGGCAAGAAAACTACGCTGTAAAGCACTGAATTATCAGCTGGTCAATGACACCCTTTACAGACGTAACTTTCTTGGCCCATTGTTAAGATGCGTGGACAACCAAGATGCTGACTACCTCCTAAGGGAGGTTCACGAAGGCATCTGTGGAGTACACGCAGGCCCCCGCGCTGTGGTAGCCAAGCTAAACAACGCGGGATACTTCTGGCCGGGTATGCATATGGACGCGTTGGCATACATCAGAAAATGCAGATCTTGTCAGCTTTACGCACCCAACACGCATCGCCCGAAAAATGAACTTGTTCCTGTCACTTCCTCATGGCCATTTCAGAAGTGGGCCATTGACGTGACAGGCCCATTTCCAACAGCAGCTGGGAATGTTCAGTTCCTAGTGGTGGCCATTGACTACTTCACCAAATGGATAGAAGCGAAACCTTTAGCCCAAACAACCGCAAAGCATATCAAAAAATTTATTTGGGAATTTATTATTTGTCGTTTTGGACTTCCACAGAATTTGGTAAGCGACAATGGCACCAACTTTGCTGACAAGAAGCTACAGCAGTGGCTGAAAGAACTTCAAATCACCCACACCTTTACCTCAGTGGCACACCCGCAAGGTAACGGTGAGGTAGAAAGAGCAAACAAGAGCATCATCGAAGGCATCAAGAAAAGACTCTTGGAACACAGATCCGGCTGGGTGGACGAGCTTCCGCACGTCCTTTGGGCAAACAGAACGCTGAAAAAGACCAGTACGGGAGAAACCCCGTTCAGTCTCACTTATGGCACTGAAGCCATGATCCCAGTCGAAATCGGTTTACCCTCACCAAGGGTCTTAATCCAACCAGAAGACAATGATGCGGAAAGACGGTTAGACCTTATGCTAACCGAAGAGCGCAGAGACTTAGCCGCCGTGCGTGAAGAAAACTACAAACGACAAATGCAAAAGTACTACAACACGCGGGTAAAACTCTGCAACTTCAAGGAGACTACATACTGCGTAACAACGAGGCTTCGAACCAACAACGCCCAGGAAAGTTGGCCCCGATTTGGGAAGGGCCATACATCATCAAAGAAGTTCTGGGAAAGGGCGCGTACCGGCTCGAAAGGCTCGATGGCACTCCCATCCCTAGAACATGGAATGGAGCTCAATTACGCAAATGTTATATGTAGATCAATTCCAACTTGTAAAGAAAAGGCCTAGAGCCACTTCTAATGGAAATGATTCTCCTTTCACGATGTATTGATAGCTTGTAACCTATGAACTTCCCTTACGGGAAGAAGTAGTTGCGTGTGGAAGGCGGCAATACCCGCATAAACACAACGCCAAAATGTTAAAAAAGTTCCTAAGGAAAACCTACACGCAGGTCAGATGTAGGTAAAGTTTAGCCATCCTTGGAAGTGCAAGTGACGGTCTTACCCGCACAATCACGAACAAGGAAGCCAAACTTAACTTACCGTCTACCACGTTATAAGGTTAACTTATGAACACTTAAAAAAAGGACAAGAAAAACCTACACGCAGGTCAGATATAGGTCTAAAGTTAAAGCCATCCTAGTAAGTGCAAGTGACGGTTACACCCGCACAATCACGAAAGAGGGAGCGAAAACTTTAGTCCATTATCAACCACGTTCAAAGGTTTAACTTAATGCCTTAGAAATTTTGAAAAACCTACACGCAGGTCAGATAAAGGGTAAAGATTAGCCATCCTACCAAGTGCAAGTGACGGTTTTACCCGCACAATCACGAAGGAGGAGGCGAAACTTTAACCCATTATCAACCACGTTCAAAGGTTCTTATTCTAAGCACTTGGGAAATTGCTAATTTAAACTAAGTATGCAAGTCATAAGTTTATAAAGCAAAGAACCCAAGGAAATAACAATCTTATACGCAAAGAGATTAATATTTCACAATCAATTACAAGAAGGGCTGGGTAACTACCCGCCTAAAAGAAATCTATACAAAGCTAAGTCTATCCTAGCAGCGGGAAGGGATCTTCAGGATCAGGCTTCAGGGCCACCTCCGCTTGGGCCAGCACCATCAGAGCGCGGCTGCCCAAGGAAAGCCTTAAGGATGTTTAGCCCATCATCAGCAGCAGCGACTTCATTCACCTTCTCCACCACTGGATGCGGGAAGGCAGCATACTGATTCACAGCTTGGTCATAAGCAGCTTCAGTATTAACATTGAATAAAGGGAAGTTGGAGGGCGGAAAGCCTCTCTCAGCAAACCCTAGACCAAGCAGGAAGCCAGTCTTCTGCCCATCCTCATGAGAAGCGTTGAGGGCTGCGCTCATTGCATCGTCGTAAGAGGTCTCTGAGAGGACCTGACGCACAACCTACAAAAGAATACTTAGAACATTTTCTAATTACGAGCAGAAAGCGTAAAGAAAAAGAGGATACCTGAGGCAACGCTTCTCGAAGCAACCATTGGAGGGTAGCTTGACTTTCTTTACAAGCACGTTCGGCTCCGCTTTTATCAAGGTTGGCAAGTTGAACTTCCTTGGCGGCAGCTTCTTCGACGCTTTTGAGTTTCCTTTCAGTACGGTCAAGCACCCCCCTCTGGTCAAGGATCTCCTGCAGCTTCTTGGCATCTTCCATTGCCAAGGCGTCATGAGCATGCTGAAGAGCCTTTAATTTGCATTTAAGCTGCTCATTCTCTTCGCGAAGTGGCTGAGCAACAGCTTCAGCCTTGGCAGCCCTCTCAGTTGAGTTTCGCGCAGTCTCCTTGGCCAGCCGAAGCTGTTCATTCACAGCTTGGGCAGCCTTGGAGCGGGCCTCGAGTCGCGCCTGGACTTCAACCTCAAGGGCCTTGAATGCCTTCTCCTTCTCGGCTGCGGCAGCGGCCAACTGCCGGTTCTCCTCCCGAAGAGCCCGCGCTTCAGATATATCTTTGGCGCGAGCTGCTTTTAACTTGTCGTTTTCACGACAAAGCAGCTCGACGCGGGGCTGCGTTCGGGCCTGGAGAACCCGAAGCTCATTGGTTAGCCTACCCTCTTGGTAGCTAGCCATGGCTTCCCCCAACGCACCATGAGGAGCAGCGTGGCGAGCCCAGTCCACGCACTCCACAGGGGTGCGAAGGGTTGTTCCTCGGCGTATGTTCCATCTTGGAACATACACTTCATTGGAATCCGACACTGCAAAAGAAACAAAGGCAGTTAGGAAAAGATGATAAAAATATGTAAAGGAAAAAGAACCCTACGTACCTGTAGGGTCAATAACAGGCCGATAGCCGCCAAACCCATCACCTGAACCTAAAGGAAATCCATCCAACAGGTCAGGCAGACGGGAAGGTGGCATAGATCGGCGGGAAGCCTGGCGCATACCTGAAGGTCCAGCCGTCGGTGCCGGTGGCGCAGGTATAGTGGCAGCCGCTGTGGTAGCCATGGTTGGCGCCACCTCCTCAGCAACAGTAACCGCCGGCTCCGTGAAAGATGCTGTAAAAATTGCACTCACGGCCGGCGGAGACACCTTCTCAGCTGGAACAGCCTCAGGAAGGCTGGAACCAGCGGAAGCAGGCGTAGACGCCTGGGTCGATGCCTCGGGAAGGCTGACCGAGCCTACCGTCATTGGCGGGGGAATACTTGCTCCAACTCCACCCTGGAATGCGTCAACATCCACACCTACACAAGCAAAAGTGTTAGAAAAATTTATTTTAAACAACAAATCTAGACAAGAATTATGGGGGTACTTACGGGGTTTCTTGAGCTTGAACGCACGGACGAGCGGGGGCGAACCCGATGGAGCCGGCCTCTTGCCACCGGTAACCGTCGTTGCCGCTGCCTCCTCGGAGGTGACACCTGCAGCCTCCGGAGCGGTGGTCTCTTCACCACCGGGCTTCCCCGCCACCTCTGCATTATCTGACTCCGAGTCAGATAGGACTACCGGGTCGGCCGTAGAGGCCACCTTCTCCTTGCCCTTCGCGACGGCAGCCTTTCTCTTCCGCACCAGTGGAGGACCTTCTGCGGATTCCTCAGAAGAAGAAATGTCATGAACTCCAGCAGCAGGCACAGCTTTGAGAGGTTCAGGGTAGAAGATAGGCTTACCTGGCTGACGGTGGCTCAGGATCTCTTGGCCTGGCGGGTAAACCTCCACGAACCGACCCGCAGTCTGCTCGAGGATGGGCAACTCGTTCTCGTCCAGAGCACGAGTACCCATCCGCGCAGGACCATCTTCCTCCCGCGGATTCAGGAGCGACTGAAGATCGTTACCCTCTGAAATCAACAAGAAAGTTAGAAAAAATCGTAGTCAGCAAAAAAGAAACAAGACATACCATAAGGGGTAGAGTTCGAACCATATTCAAGGACGATCGGAACCTTATCCGCATTCGCCGCCTTCCACACCCGGCTCATCCCCAGCATCACCATCGCCGACTCCGGAAAACGGAAAACCGGGGACTGGACCCGGGATATCTTCGAAAACCATTCCGCCTCCTCGTAGTTAAGGGCGGGAAGGTTCGGAAGCGCCTGGCCATTCTTAAACTTCATGGCGATGGGGACGGCGCGAGCGGATATGAAGAAGAACTCTCTTCTCCATGAGCGAAGACTCCGCTCGGTGGTACAAATCTTTAAACCCTTTATACGGGTTGTAAGAGTGTACCACCCCTGGATGCACCTCCAAGTGTAGAAGGTCATCAGACGGTCAACAAAGGGCTCAAGGCCCAGTATCCGGCACACCCACTCAAAGTGCCGGACCTTGGCAATGGCCATGGGGTGCACCTCTGTCAGGTGCACACCGTGCCTCTCCAGGACACGGTACACAAACTTTGTCAACGGAAACCTAAGGTTTCCGTAGACAAAGAATGCAGCATAAACCCCGATCTTGCCACTAGGGGCATCGTACACAGTATGGTGGGGTTCAGGAAACTCAGGCTCGAGAGACTCGAGCATGAACTTCCTGACGATATACTGGTACAGATCGACAGGAAGAGAACACTGGCATTCGCCAGCAGTCTTCTGATCATCAGTATCATGAGAAGACATGGTGGAAAAAAGAAAAAGATTTCAGAGTAAGGCTTTACTGAACAGAAAAATTTGCCGGAAATTACTTGAGAAGAAGAAGAAAGGTGAAAGTGTGAATTACAGATAACTCTCTTCCCCTTTATATAGTAATCGCAATTAATGCGGTGAATTTAATGCGGAGGAGAGAGAAATCAAAGGTGCAATGAAACTATGACACGTGGCAAAAAGCAGGCTGGCAACAGCTGTTGAAAGGACGTGTGCCAGTAATTTCGCGGCCACGCGCCAGAAAAATCACGCCCACAGCGCCTGAAAAAGCGACTGGAATGACCATGTTCTGTCACGTCACCATAACTTCCTGCACGTCCTGACAGTCAGAAGAAACTGTCGCGCGACGTTTCAGAGGTTTGGACTGTTCTTATCTTTTCACCAACTCTTCGAATTTCAAAATTCAAAATTCGAAAATATTAAAAAGTAAGCGGGAAAATCCCCCCTTACCTTGGCAAACAAGTAACCGTAAGACGGATGCGGGTACAGTGTTAAGGCGAAACCCTTCACACACCTAGCACCCGCAGGGAATTGAAGCCAAGAAAACCTTGGCAAACAAGTAACCGTAAGACGGATGCGGGTACAGTGTTAAGGCGAAACCCTTCACACACCTAGCACCCGCAGGGAATTGAAGCCAAGAAAACCTTGGCAAACAAGTAACCATAAGACGGATGCGGGTACAGTGTTAAGGCGAAACCCTTCACATACCTAGCACCCGCAGGGAATTGAAGCCAAGTATTCCTCGGCAACCAAGTAACTATAAGACGGGTGCGGGTACAGTGTAAAGGCAAAATCCTTCACATACCTAGCACCCGCAGGGAATTAACGCCAGGAATACCTTGGAAGTAAAGTAACCGTAAGACGAGCGCAGGTACAGTGTTAAGGCAAAACCCTTCACATACCTAGCGCTCCGCTGGGAATTGAAACCAAGAAGGATCTTCTGGGCAATGCTTGCGGAAACGGAAATAACATCCCCGCATAGCGGGAGCGTCGAGAACTACGTTGTTTGAAGCTCCAAGATGGAATTGGTGGTCTTAACATAATTGATCACTATGTTCGAAACTACCAAAACCTCATGGAAAATACATACAACTGGGACTCAATGCTCCTGACTTGCGAGGAGGTTACAGACCTACCCGCATCATACCCAAAGACCAAGCAGGAAACTCGGGCATTTCTGCAAGTGACAAGGACTTCCCATGGAAAACCTTACAAAACCCTTTTCAAAACCTTTGCTTAAGTCCAAAAGTTCACCTCACTTTATTAAACACGCATGAGAAGAACATTGGACTGGGGGGGACTTGAAGAGGTAGGTCCCAGCAGAGACCAGTTGGTCCCGCAAGACTCACCTTCAACAGGGTTGTCTGCGCAAAGGCCATCTGCTCCCGCAGGGACCCACCATGCTCATAGAATCTTACGCGCAGTACGCAAGCTGTACACGCAGGGAAAGCCTCCCAATGGTGAAGTACCCCGCCTGTTCCCGCAGTTGCGGATACAAGCCATCAGGGAAGGCTACCCGCAGACAGCAGGGCTACCACGTACAAGACTAGCTACTTCAGCAGTCACATGAAGGCATGATGCAAGGCGGGAACAATCCCGCCCAAATGAGCCAGTCTGATTCTGAAAGATCTTTTGTACCATACCTACCAAGGTATGGATAGGACAGACGATCTGACCAGAACAGCCCATGAGCCAATCACAGGGTGACAGCTCACCGACAACAGTGCGAGGAGGAGCACCCTCTAGTACTGTTTTGTCACTATTAGCGCTTGCCTACTCACCAACCCTCACTGTGGAGCTGGCGCAGCCTACAGTTGGTGGAATAGTATTACTGTTGGCCGTAACCTATTCACCAACCAGCATGGCCTGCGTACAATCCACAGTCAGTGGGACGTGCATGGTCTACAGTTGGTGGAATAGTGCAGCCGACTTTA